>NC_038255.2:19931850-19946391 GCF_000004515.6 Glycine max | reverse complement strand
TTTGTGCATGTCCTTCATGCTTTACATGCCTCATGACACCTAAGCACACTTAGTGGAGAATCTTGGAATTGATCTTGGATTAGTGGGCTGAACCATAACTAAAATTCACTAATCATAATTAGTGAAATTTTGGCTCCAAAGTTTGGCACCACAAATTCAATTTCAAATTCAAGTGCAATTTGAATTGAAATTCAAATTTCCCTCCAATTTTGTGTGACACTTAGGCTATAAATAGAGGTCATGTGTGTGCATTTTTTTCAACTTTGATCATTTGAATATTAAACTTCAGATTTCAAAGCTCATTTAGAGCACAAAATTTCGTGCTCTTCTCTTCCTCTCCCTTCATTCATCTCCTTCTTCCTCCAAGCTCTTATCCATGGCCTCCTATGGTGGTGAGCTTCTTCTAGACTCATCTTGTCCTTGAAGTGGCGTCTCCTCTCTCTCTTCTTTTCTCCATTCCGCTGCCATTCATCTTCCAAGAAGCAAAGGAATCCATTGATGAAGAAGATCCTAGGCGTACAAGCTTCAATGGAGCTTACACCATGTGGTATCAAGAGCATCTTCATCTAGGTGATGTTCTTTTGCTTCCTCTATCTTTTTGTTCGGTGAATTCTCTTTAATTCCTTGTTCTTCATCTTATTCTCCATGTATATCCTCCATTTTCTTGTGGTTTGGTGCTGTTTAGAGTAGATTCAAAAAAAAAATAAACCGATTAAATCTTAGATCTATACTTGTTCTTGCATTTCTATGGTTCAAATTTTGTAGATCTACTCTTGAATCATGTTTTTGTGTTGATTTTAGTTCTATCATTTTTCATTCATAATATTCTTGTGCTGAACCTTAGATCTAAATTTTCTTCCAAAATATTGATTAGAAAAAAAACACAAATCTAAGTGTAAATCACTTAATCCATGTTGTCTTAGAGTCATGTTTAGTCATAGTAATTGTCACATTATGTTCTAAGTTTGTGTTGAATTTTTATTTTGTTGATTGAATTCTAGATACATTTGTTCATGCATTCTTGTCATTCTTAGCCTATCTTTTGAATTTTGAGTCTAATTCATGCATGTTATTTAGTTCATAACATGTTCTAAATCAATTCCCAAAAGTAGTCTTGTTCTTGAACTTTTTTTTGTTTTCTAAGTTTCCTACATGATGCCTATGATGAAGTTGAGTTGTGGTGCTGAGTTGTGGCTGGATTTGTGAATCAAATAAGTCTTAAGCTCTCTTTAATTGTGTTATTCAAGATAATTGAGCATAAGCAAACACAAATTGTAACTATCCAAGCCTTAAGCAACATAAACACTACTCTTGATTTCTAGGTTGAAATCGCTGGTGCTGGCAGCTTGAACATACGAACTTGTACGAATTACTGGGAATTGGTCACTACGTTTTTTGAGCTGAAACTTTTACTGAATTTTGTATACACCTGGACCAAAATTATAGAAAAAGAACCAAGCGATTTGGATTAAAGGAAAAATAATAAAAATCGCACAAGTTGGAAGAAAAATCAGTGTCCAGGAAAAAAAAAGTGAAAGGAAAGTGTGCTTGTTGTTTTGGCTCAAAATTTGTTCTATAATTGGTGCCTATTTTATACCAATCCTAGTTCTGAAATTTCAATTGAAAATTATTGTGAAAACAAGTGCCAAAACTAGAGGTTTCTTGAGTTTTTTTTTTAGTTTTTCTACTCTACTCTAGAGCCATTCTAGGTTTCTCTTTGAGTCCTAGCTTGCTTTTTTGTGCTTTTCATTACTTTAATTGTTGAATAATCCTTGGAAATTTGTCTTGTTAAAACTCAATTGGTTTAGCTTTCATTTCTTTTTTTTTTTGGTCTTTGGTTATTGCTTGTCTCTTTGTTTCATTGCTTGTGAGTTGCCATATAGGAAATTGAAAAGGAGTATTGGTGCCATATCTTGAAGAATTTGAGTAAAGAAGCAAGGGGCCAACCACCTTAAGAGCTATTGGAATAAGAAGCACTCCAAATTGAGTGAAACACTAAAAAGAGAATATCCACCACAATTGAGGACTTTTTTTCTTTGTAATTTTGTAATTGGCAATTTGCTTTGCTTTCAAATTTTGTAACAAAAAGGCCTTTCATTGGAAGTAAGTTGGGAGCCTCCAATAGGTTACCCTACTTCCATCTGTGTGCAATAATTTTAGGCAATTTTCCCTTAGGATAGTGAGTGTTTTGTTGGGATCCTTAAATGAGGTCATCCAAACACTCTTAGGATCCGCCTAGTTTGCATTTCTTGCACTTTAATTTCTTGCTTACTTTCATAGCTTATTTCCTTTACCCTTCATTGTCAAACCGCCTAGATAGCTTGCCTTTTACCAATTAGTTATCTTTCACACCTCTTTTAGTGTTTATTTTGGCTAGTTTCAACCATAGTTTCTTTTACCTTTTTTTCAAACCCCCAACAAGAAAAAACCATAACTTAGGAACCAACATGAGTCTTCATTCTTCATCTAGTGTTAATGGTGAGGGTTCTACTCCTAAGGACCCCTTGTATAAGATATTAGATGAGTTGAGATCCCTTAAGTTGTGGAAAGAAAAACAAGAGAGAAAAGAAAAAGGTAAAAAAAGAGTGGGAGAAAGAAGAAAAATAATGAAAGAAATGAAAAGAGAAAAACATGCCTCCTATAGTAGTCATGACTCTTGCAAGAGTTTAAGTCAAGAACTTAGCGACTATTATAGAGGGCATCATAGTTCACATACTAAACATCACTCCCAAAGAAGAGTGTTAGTGCTTAGCTTTACTGAGTTTTAAAAGATTGGCTAAAATTTTGTTAAAACATAAGCACTTAGACAATGAAGGAAAGCTGGAGTTGCTGCACATGATGTCTAACATTATGTCAAGGAATCAGATTGGGCTGCACAATGCACAAGGCAAGATAAAATGTCAAATGAAGAATTGAAGCTGCAGGATCCACGATGTCGGATACAATGTCCAGGACATCCTGCCCGAAAATACTGGACACATAAATCTGTTATATCTTTAACAGATTAATGTGCAGTTAGCAACAGATTAGGCGCTATAATTTTTAGGAACGAATTAAAAGATAATTAAAGTTTGAATTACAAACTTGAATAGTTTCGTTCAGGGATTAGAGATTGAAGATAAAAACTAAAAGATAAAACTTTATCTTTTAGATCTTTAAGTGCAGATTTTCAGGAGAATGATAGATCTTATCCAGCGCAAGTTGTTGCAGCCCAGATACGCACACTGCTATATAAACATGAAGGTTGCACGGGTTTTCTACCAAGTCAGAGATTGAAGAGTTATTTTGTGAGTTTTGTGACTTGAGTGTTTTGTGAGCCACCTTGATGTTACCCTAACATCAAGTGTTGGACCTGAGTGTGTAGAGTTGATCTCTATTGTTCAGAGAGCAATCTCTGGTGTGTCTTTGATTTGTTTGTAAACACGGGTGAGTGATTGAGAGGGAGTGAGAGGGGTTCTCTTATCTAAGAGTGGCTCTTAGGTAGAAGTTGCACGGGTAGTGGTTAGGTGAGAAGGTTGTATACAGTGGCTGTTAGATCTTCGAACTAATACTATTTTAGTGGATTTCCTCCCTGGCTTGGTAGCCCCCAGATGTAGGTGACGTTGCACCGAACTGGGTTAACAATTCTCTTGTGTTATTTACTTGTTTAATCTGTTCATACGGTCATATACAATCTGCATGTTCTGAAGCGCGATGTCGTGACATCCTGTACGACATCTGTCCCCAGTATCAGAATTTCAATTGGTATCAGAGCGGGCACTCTAAATCACTGAGTGAGATCTAGGGAGATAAATTCTGATGAACATGGAGAGAGAAGGAGGACCAGTGAACAGACCACCAATTCTGGATGGAACCAACTATGAATACTGGAAAGCAAGGATGGTGGCCTTCCTCAAATCACTGGATAGCAGAACCTGGAAAGCTGTCATCAAAGGCTGGGAACATCCCAAGATGCTGAACACAGAAGGAAAGCCCACTGATGAATTGAAGCCAGAAGAAGACTGGACAAAAGAAGAAGATGAATTGGCACTTGGAAACTCCAAAGCCTTGAATGCCCTATTCAATGGAGTTGACAAGAATATCTTCAGATTGATCAACACATGCACAGTTGCCAAGGATGCATGGGAGATTCTGAAAACCACTCATGAGGGAACCTCCAAAGTGAAGATATCCAGATTGCAACTATTGGCTACAAAATTCGAAAATCTGAAGATGAAGGAGGAAGAATGCATTCATGACTTCCACATGAACATTCTTGAAATTGCCAATGCTTGCACTACCTTGGGAGAAAGGATGACAGATGAAAAGCTGGTGAGAAAGATCCTCAGATCCTTGCCTAAGAGATTTGACATGAAAGTCACTGCAATAGAGGAGGCCCAAGACATTTGCAACATGAGAGTAGATGAACTCATTGGTTCTCTTCAAACCTTTGAGCTAGGACTCTCGGATAGGACTGAAAAGAAGAGTAAGAGCCTTGTGTTCGTGTCCAATGATGAAGGAGAAGAAGATGAGTATGACCTGGATACTGATGAAGGTCTAACTAACGCAGTTGTGCTCCTTGGAAAACAGTTCAACAAAGTGCTGAACAGAATGGACAGGAGGCAGAAACCACATGTCCGGAACATCCCTTTCGACATCAGGAAAGGTAGTGAATACCAGAAGAAGTCAGATGAAAAGCCCAGTCACAGCAAAGGAATTCAATGCCATGGGTGTGAAGGCTATGGACACATCAAAGCTGAATGTCCCACCCATCTCAAGAAGCAGAGGAAAGGACTTTCTGTATGTCGGTCTGATGATACAGAGAGTGAACAAGAAAGTGATTCTGACAGAGATGTGAATGCACTCACTGGTAGATTTGAATCTGATGAAGACTCAAGTGATATTGATATTGAAATCACTTTTGATGAGCTTGCTATATCCTATAGAGAACTATGCATCAAAAGTGAGAAGATTCTTCAGCAAGAAGCACAACTGAAGAAGGTCATTGCAAATCTGGAGGCTGAGAAGGAGGCACATGAAGAGGAGATTTCTGAACTTAAAGGAGAAATTGGTTTTCTGAACTCTAAACTGGAAAACATGACAAAATCAATAAAGATGCTGAATAAAGGCTCAGATATGCTTGATGAGGTGCTACAGCTTGGGAAGAATGTTGGAAACCAGAGAGGACTTGGATTTAATCATAAATCTGCTGGCAGAACAACCATGACAGAATTTGTTCCTGCCAAAAACAGCACTGGAGCCACGATGTCACAACATCGGTCTCGACATCATGGAACGCAGCAGAAAAAGAGCAAAAGAAAGAAGTGGAGGTGTCACTACTGTGGCAAGTATGGTCACATAAAGCCCTTTTGCTATCATCTACATGGCCATCCACATCATGGAACTCAAAGTAGCAGCAGCGGAAGGAAGATGATGTGGGTTCCTGTCGCAACCTACCCTTCGGCGGGAGGGCGACGCGAGACTCGCGGGATGCGTGTTCCACGAAAGGAATACGCGCGGAGTCGCCACCAACGTTTATTTGAGGAAAACGTCGGAAAAACCGGAAAAGACGCGATCTACGAACTTTTAAGTGAAAGGTTCGGGAGTTGTATTTACGCACGGGGAAGGTATTAGCACCCCACACGTCCGCCCAAGGGACGGCAGCCTTTAATCGAATGTGCAAACATGACTTTGATTTTTTATGTTCCCTTTTATGTCTCTATATCCTTTATACCCTTTTTATATTTTTTCTTTTTGTGGTCGACAAGGGTGTTTCCCTTTGCTCCTACGTATTCCTCAATTTGGGATGAGAAAATCAGACCTACGTAGTTCTTTCGGAACAAAGTGTTTGGTTAAGTTGTTTTTGTCTTTTTTGCAAAATATGTTTTTATTGAACAAAAGGTCATTTAAGGTGTTGAACCATTAAACGGTCTTTTGATTTTGAAAGGGGAGAAACGTTAAGGCGTTGGACCATTAACGATCTCTTGTTTTTGAAAGGAGAGAAACGTTAAGGCATTTGGACCATTAACGATCTCTTGGGGTGGTCGACAAAAGCGGGGCTTTTGCTCCTACGTATCCTCAATGCGAGGAAATCAGACCTACGTAGTTCTTTCTTCAAGTGATTCTTTTTTACTTAAGTGGTGATCATTTAAGGCGTTGGACTTAAAAATGATCCATTTTACTTAGTGAGAATTGAAATGACAAACTTCAAAAAGCCTATTTTTGTGTACGAGCTTGACTAGGCGAGTTGATTTTAGCCTTAGTTTCACTTTAGTTATTAATCAATTCGATTAAGAAAGAGAAATCCCAAAGAGAAAACGTCCGATTGATTTTCCGCTTTATTTTACTAAAAGATGTCTTTTTGATTATTATATTATTTTTTACCTCTTTTTGATTTCCGACGTGGTTACGGCACGACCGAATGGTCGGAATTTATTTTAACCGAAGTTAATGGATAATACAATTCAAACGTTCGGTGGAAATTTATTTTGTTTTTAAGTTAAGCGAGAAATGACTTAAGTAAAATGGCTTAAGCACGTCAACAGGGGGTATAAAAAGTAAACAAAACGAGAATAAAAATGCACGAAACACAATGTGGACCACTACTGGTACATAGAATGAATCGAAAAGCTTGGTTCGAGGTACTTACCCGTTGAAGATCGAAGAACGATGAAGAACGAATGAAGAACGTCGAAGAACGGTTGAAACCTTTGCGAGATTCCTCACGGAAAACGTTACGGAAACGTTTCGGAAGCGCCTCGGCTTAGATTTTCTTCACGGAAACAATTTTTCCAAGCAAATTTCGAAAGAGAGAGAAGTGCCTAAGGGGCTGAACCCCTTCCTTCTTGCCTTCCTCCCCTATTTATAGCAAAATAGGGGAGGTGGTTGCCGCCCAGCTCGCCCAGGCGAGCAGGGTTGCTTCCTCCAGAAGCAACCGCCTTCTGGAGGAATATTCCGGAGGGCCCAAGTGGGCCTGGGTGCTATTTGCACCCCCATTTTTACTAAGTACACCCCCTCTGCTGTTTTTTGGTGATTCTTTTTTCGTAAAGTTACGGAAACTTACGAATTTCGTAACGATACTTGTTTTCTTTCCGTAATGTTACGGAACCTTGCGGATTACATAATCATCCCCTTTTTGACTTACGGAATGTTACGGAACCTCACTTAATTATGCAACGATGCTTCCATTTGATTTCCGGTGTGTCACGGAAACTTACGGATTGTGCATCAATATTTTTTGGTTTTTCGGCATGTCCTGGAATTTCACAAATTGCCTAATGATGGATGCCAAGCACCTCACGAGGACCAAAGAATGGTCGCATGTCATCAAGCAAAGGTCCCCTGACGAAAATCAGTGTACGACACTCATTTCGCTCCTCTCGGTTGACGAGAGTCGCGGGTGACCATGACTTGTCGTTCCTAGAATTTCACATATTGCCTAATGATGGATGCCAAGCACCTCACAAGGACCAAAGAATGGTCGCATGTCATCAAGCAAAGGTCCCCGGACGAAAATCAGTGTATGACACTAATTTCGCTCCTCTCGGTTGACGAGAGTCGCAGGTGACCATGAAATTTCCGCATGTAAATGACTTGTTGTTCCTGGAGGAACAAAAGGTGCAGAAGACTATGTCAATCTCTGCATGCTATCAAGCGTTCTGTCTTACAGATAGCAAAAGAATGTTTATACGGATAACCACTCGGGTATTTCCGCGTATCATCGGGCCCGCCGCCTCTGGATGATACAAGGGTGCAGAATGACCAAATTTGGTCTCTGCTTGTCATCGGGCCCGCCGCCTCTGGATGACAAAAGGGTGCGAATAACTATAAGGTATCTCTGCGTATCATCGGGCCCGCCGCCTCTGGATGATACAAGGGTGCAGAATGACCAAACTTGGTCTCTGCTTGTCATCGGGCCCGCCGCCTCTGGATGACAAAAGGGTGCGAATAACCGTAAGGTATCTCCGCGTATCATCGGGCCCGCCGCCTCTGGATGATACAAGGGTGCAGAATGACCAAACTTGGTCTCTGCTTGTCATCGGGCCCGCCGCCTCTGGATGACAAAAGGGTGCGAATAACCGTAAGGTATCTCCGCGTATCATCGGGCCCGCCGCCTCTGGATGATACAAGGGTGCAGAATGACCAAACTTGGTCTCTGCTTGTCATCGGGCCCGCCGCCTCTGGATGACAAAAGGGTGCGAATAACCATAAGGTATCTCCGCGTATCATCGGCCCGCCGCCTCTGGATGATACAAGGGTGCAGAATGACCAAACTTGGTCTCTGCTTGTCATCGGGCCCGCCGCCTCTGGATGACAAAAGGATGCGAATAACCGTAAGGTATCTCCGCGTATCATCGGGCCCGCCGCCTCTGGATGATACAAGGGTGCAGAATGACCAAATTTGGTCTCTGCTTGTCATCGGGCCCGCCGCCTCTGGATGACAAAAGGGTGCGAATAACCATAAGGTATCTCCGCGTATCATCGGGCCCGCCGCCTCTGGATGATACAAGGGTGCAGAATGACCAAACTTGGTCTCTGCTTGTCATCGGGCCCGCCGCCTCTGGATGACAAAAGGGTGCGGATAATCGTAAGGTATCTCCGCGTATCATCGGGCCCGCCGCCTCTGGATGATACAAGGGTGCAGAATGACCAAACTTGGTCTCTGCTTGTCATCGGGCCCGCCGCCTCTGGATGACAAAAGGGTGCGGATAACCGTAAGGTATCTCCGCGTATCATCGGGCCCGCCGCCTCTGGATGATACAAGGGTGCAGAATGACCAAACTTGGTCTCTGCTTGTCATCGGGCCCGCCGCCTCTGGATGACAAAAGGGTGCGAATAACCGTAAGGTATCTCCGCGTATCATCGGGCCCGCCGCCTCTAGATGATACAAGGGTGCAGAATGACCAAACTTGGTCTCTGCTTGTCATCGGGCCCGCCGCCTCTGGATGACAAAAGGGTGCGAATAACCGTAAGGTATCTCCGCGTATCATCGGGCCCGCCGCCTCTGGATGATACAAGGGTGCAGAATGACCAAACTTGGTCTCTGCTTGTCATCGGGCCCGCCGCCTCTGGATGACAAAAGGGTGCGAATAACCATAAGGTATCTCCGCGTATCATCGGGCCCGCCGCCTCTGGATGATACAAGGGTGCAGAATGACCAAACTTGGTCTCTGCTTGTCATCGGGCCCGCCGCCTCTGGATGACAAAAGGGTGCGGATAACCGTAAGGTATCTCCGCGTATCATCGGGCCCGCCGCCTCTGGATGATACAAGGGTGCAGAATGACCATACTTGGTCTCTGCTTGTCATCGGGCCCGCCGCCTCTGGATGACAAAAGGGTGCGGATAACCGTAAGGTATCTCCGCGTATCATCGGGCCCGCCGCCTCTGGATGATACAAGGGTGCAGAATGACCAAACTTGGTCTCTGCTTGTCATCGGGCCCGCCGCCTCTGGATGACAAAAGGGTGCGAATAACCGTAAGGTATCTCCGCGTATCATCGGGCCCGCCGCCTCTAGATGATACAAGGGTGCAGAATGACCAAACTTGGTCTCTGCTTGTCATCGGGCCCGCCGCCTCTGGATGACAAAAGGGTGCGAATAACCGTAAGGTATCTCCGCGTATCATCGGGCCCGCCGCCTCTGGATGATACAAGGGTGCAGAATGACCAAACTTGGTCTCTGCTTGTCATCGGGCCCGCCGCCTCTGGATGACAAAAGGGTGCGAATAACCATAAGGTATCTCCGCGTATCATCGGGCCCGCCGCCTCTGGATGATACAAGGGTGCAGAATGACCAAACTTGGTCTCTGCTTGTCATCGGGCCCGCCGCCTCTGGATGACAAAAGGGTGCGAATAACCGTAAGGTATCTCCGCGTATCATCGGGCCCGCCGCCTCTGGATGATACAAGGGTGCAGAATGACCAAATTTGGTCTCTGCTTGTCATCGGGCCCGCCGCCTCTGGATGACAAAAGGGTGCGAATAACCGTAAGGTATCTCCGCGTATCATCGGGCCTGCCGCCTCTGGATGATACAAGGGTGCAGAATGACCAAACTTGGTCTCTGCTTGTCATCGGGCCCGCCGCCTCTGGATGACAAAAGGGTGCGGATAACCGTAAGGTATCTCCGCGTATCATCGGGCCCGCCGCCTCTGGATGATACAAGGGTGCAGAATGACCAAACTTGGTCTCTGCTTGTCATCGGGCCCGCCGCCTCTGGATGACAAAAGGGTGCGGATAACCGTAAGGTATCTCCGCGTATCATCGGGCCCGCCGCCTCTGGATGATACAAGGGTGCAGAATGACCAAACTTGGTCTCTGCTTGTCATCGGGCCCGCCGCCTCTGGATGACAAAAGGGTGCGGATAACCGTAAGGTATCTCCGCGTATCATCGGGCCCGCCGCCTCTGGATGATACAAGGGTGCAGAATGACCAAACTTGGTCTCTGCTTGTCATCGGGCCCGCCGCCTCTGGATGACAAAAGGGTGCGAATAACCGTAAGGTATCTCCGCGTATCATCGGGCCCGCCGCCTCTGGATGATACAAGGGTGCAGAATGACCAAACTTGGTCTCTGCTTGTCATCGGGCCCGCCGCCTCTGGATGACAAAAGGGTGCGAATAACCATAAGGTATCTCCGCATATCATCGGGCCCGCCGCCTCTGGATGATACAAGGGTGCAGAATGACCAAACTTGGTCTCTGCTTGTCATCGGGCCCGCCGCCTCTGGATGACAAAAGGGTGCGAATAACCGTAAGGTATCTCCGCGTATCATCGGGCCCGCCGCCTCTGGATGATACAAGGGTGCAGAATGACCAAATTTGGTCTCTGCTTGTCATCGGGCCCGCCGCCTCTGGATGACAAAAGGGTGCGAATAACCATAAGGTATCTCCGCGTATCATCGGGCCCGCCGCCTCTGGATGATACAAGGGTGCAGAATGACCAAATTTGGTCTCTGCTTGTCATCGGCCCCGCCGCCTCTGGATGACAAAAGGGTGCGGATAACCGTAAGGTATCTCCGCGTATCATCGGGCCCGCCGCCTCTGGATGATACAAGGGTGCAGAATGACCAAACTTGGTCTCTGCTTGTCATCGGGCCCGCCGCCTCTGGATGACAAAAGGGTGCGGATAACCGTAAGGTATCTCCGCGTATCATCGGGTCCGCCGCCTCTGGATGATACAAGGGTGCATGTCACACGACCTCAGGGTCAGTATGACAAAGATTATGGGGCGGCCGACAAAAGCAAGGCTCTTGCTCCTACGTATCCTCCAATGAGGAACTCAGACCTACGTAGTTCTGGATAACTTGTGAGACTTGAAAAGTCTCCATCGGAAAATGCTGACATCTCCGGAAAGGGCGCAGATGACCACATTGGCCTCTGCTCGTCAATCACACTTGGGGTCACTGAATGACGAGGTGCAGATAACCGTAAGGTGTCTCCGCGGGCTACCAGCTCTTGAGTCATGGCAACAAAAGGCGGTGTGGTCGACAAAAGCGAGGCTCTTGCTCCTACGTATCCTCCAATGAGGAACTCAGACCTACGTAGTTCTGGATAACTTGTGAGACTTGAAAAAGTCTCGGTGTTTTCTCCACTAAAATGCAAACATGCTTTAGCAAAGAGACAAATATTCCAACTGATTAGAGCAGCATACGCCTTTTTGAGTGGAAAACAATGCGTTTACCGGGGAAGGAGAGTCTGCGGATGAAATCCCCCCATAACCATAAATGAGATTTTAGATGTTAGCATTTCGTTTCTAAATGAACATTTAGAGGAAACACTGGGTCCGACAAAAATAGAAGAAAATCACTCAAAGTGTATCAATCTCGCACAGGTAAGTGTTTCATCCTAATTCCGAACCATAGATATGTCATGACTTGACTTTGCAAATTACTTCCTATCAAATAAAAAATTACATGCGTGATCATGGATCAATAGGGCTTCCCTTGGGAATGGGTTCTTTTGGTGGTTTCTTCTTTCGGCTTTTGTGTGTTTTTGGCTTTTGATTTTTCTGGCTTTTTCTTTTTCTGTTTTTTTCTTTTTCTGTTTTTTTGTTTAGTGCGGGGCGAGGAAAAAAAAGTCGCTAGCGCACGGGATTTTGGTTGGTAATCAAAGGGAGAAGACTATTTTAGGTCGTGGTTCCCTTTCCTTCTTTTGTTCATTTGATGACAATTCTGTACTGTTCAGATATTGTCTGGTCCAAAGACCTCTCTGCACATTTCTTCTGGTTTCTTTGACCAGGAGCTTCCTTCTTTTTTACTTTCTCCCATTCTTTGGTTGGGAATTTTCTTTCTTTTCTTTTTTCTTTCTCCCACTCTTTGATTGGGAATTTCCTTTCTTTTTCTTTTTGCTTTCTCCCACTCTTTGATTGGGAATTTCCTTTCTTTTCTTTTTGCTTTCACTTTGATTGGAAATTTTCCTTCTTTCCTTTTTTGCTTCCGAGGGTAAGGATTATAGTGAGTCATGATTTTGGCTCAAGGTTTGTAGAATGGCTAGACATGATACATGTCGGGGTTTGGTTTGGCTCAAGGATAAAAGGGGTGCCCCACATTATTTCCATGACACAAATGCAAAAATGATGATTTGGAAACTTTATGCAAAACTGGTCATGCATGCACCTATGCGGACACTCAAGTGTCAAATTTTTATGGTCATGTGATGCTAGGGCTCAGGATTCATTTCCTCTATTTTAGTCAACCCAATGTTTCCAAAATATGTTCTTTTATCCATTTGTGCATTCATCCAAGTCCATTTCGGGCGTCCGGGAAAATTTCACAGCATTCACCCTTCAGGTGTACACACATTTTTTCAAAAACTAGTTATGATCAGTGAATTTTTTTTCGAAGAAAAGTTGGAAGTCATCTCTTTTCAAAAGCATGTCAGTTTTTAGCTAGACAACTTATTTTTTTCTTTTTTTTTTTTCCTTCTTTTTTTTTATCATTATCATCTGTTTATTTCTTTTTCTTGTTTGTTTTTTTTGTTTTTTTTTGTTTTTTTTTTTCTTTTTTTTTCATGAGGTATTTTGCTACCTAAACATGTGTATATTTTTGCGAGGTATTTTTGCTATATACATGCATATCCAAGGTATCTTGCTACCTAAACATACATATATATGTTTTGTAAGGTATTTTTGCTGTATACATGCATATCCAAGGTATCTTGCTACCTAAACATACATATATATATTTTGTGAGGTATCTTTTTGCTACATACATGCATATCCAAGGTATCTTGCTACCTAAACATACATATATATATATTTTGTGAGGTATCTTTTTGCTACATACATGCATATCTAAGGTATCTTGCTACCTAAACATACATATATATATTTTGTGAAGTGTGTTTTTGTTTATATACATGCATATCTAAGGTATCTTTCTACCTAAACATACATATACATATATTTTGTGAGGTATGACTACCTTCCGAGCTTGTGCTCGTTTTATTTAAATTCCTAGGATCATGAGCAACTAGGTGTGTCTTACTATGAAAAGTGATCAAATAACAAGCATAGATTCAAAAGGTACTAGGTTGCCTCCTAGTAGCGCTTCTTTAACGTCTTTAGCTGGACGCCTTATGACTTGTCGGTCACTGACCTAGTACTTTCCTTACCTTTGGCTTTGGACTTGGTTGCCTATTGGTCGGCCATGTGTCGTAGGCAATACTCAAACCTTTTTGTGGATGAGCAGAGGTGAACTCTAAAGGTGGTGGCGGTGCGTCTATTGCCCGCTACCGACCATCCTAATGCTACTGTGGTGTCTCGCCCTACGTCTGCCTGGGGGCGCAGTACTTCTTGATGAAAGCTCGATTAGTAGGGGGCCTGATGCCCTTGCTGGAGGTGACAGGTACTCTGTAGAACTGACAGAGACCCGTAATTAGAGCTTGACAACTCCAAGACCCTGTTGGACTTCTTCGGGTCCACTGGGTGTCTTGCAGGCGCAATCCCTGCAAACAATAGATGAAATCAGAAATCAGTTGAGCGATGCGCATACTTACCTATGATGACGTGACCTTGCCGGGGGGGTACGGGCACCCTGTAGGACTGATAGAGGCCCGTAACCAGAGCTGGAAACCCCAGGGCCCTGTTGGACTTCTTCAGGTTCACTGGGTGTCTTTGTGGGTGCGATCCCTGCAAACAAATAAATGGTATCAGAAATCAGTTGAACCATATGCATACTTACCCATGTCGGGACGGCACAGACCAACTGATACTTCCGCAGGGGGAGATTGGCATTGCGGTCGCTGGGCAGAATGTTGCTAAGTAGCAATGTCATCTATATTTGTGTAAGAGTGGTCATGTTGGTGCGCATGGTCCGCACTCTTCTCTTTGCAGCGGCACGGGTGAAATCTTGCCCCAGTATGCATAGTAGCTGTGTGATAGCCTCCCTCTCTGGTTGTGCTCGCACAGTTGGCCCTCCTCCAATATCAGGGGGTGGCCCAGGAACCGTTAAAAGGAAACTACTGGTCCCTTAACCGGGAGTGCAAGTCTCGGTTAAGCATTTAAGGACAGAGGACCTTAAATTATCTTAAGGTGTGGATATGGAGCCCACTGAAAGTGAGGACGCGT
>NC_038255.2:19906204-19929815 GCF_000004515.6 Glycine max | reverse complement strand
TAGAATGTTGCTAAGTAGCAATGTCATCTATATTTGTGTAAGAGTGGTCATGTTGGTGCGCATGGTCCGCACTCTTCTCTTTGCAGCGGCACGGGTGAAATCTTGCCCCAGTATGCATAGTAGCTGTGTGATAGCCTCCCTCTCTGGTTGTGCTCGCACAGTTGGCCCTCCTCCAATATCAGGGGGTGGCCCAGGAACCGTTAAAAGGAAACTACTGGTCCCTTAACCGGGAGTGCAAGTCTCGGTTAAGCATTTAAGGACAGAGGACCTTAAATTATCTTAAGGTGTGGATATGGAGCCCACTGAAAGTGAGGACGCGTAGTCCTCTAAAGGCGAGGGCGTGTAGCCCTCTGAAGTTCAGGACGTGTCGCCTTTCGAAGGCGAGGGAGTGTAGTCCTATGATGGCAAGGACGTGCAATCCTCTGAAGGTGAGGGCATGCCCCCCTTTGAAAATGGGGAACATGTAGTCCTCTGATGGCGAGGACGTGTAGTCCTCTAAAGGTGAGGGCGTGTAGTCCTCTGAAGGTGAGGGCATATAGCCCTACAAAGGTGAAGGCACATGACCCTTTGACGGCGAGGACGTGTAGTCCTCTGAAGTTGAAGGTACATGACCCTTTGAAGGCGAGGACGTGTAGTCCTCTGAAGGTGAAGGTAACTAGTACCCAAGGTGAGGGCGTGCAGCCCTCTCAAGGCGAGGACATGTAGTCCTCTGGAGGTGAGGGCGTGCAGCCCTCTGACGGTGAGGACGTGTAGTCCTCTCAACGGTGAGGGTAACTAGAACCCAAGGTGAGGGCGTGTAGCCCTCTCAAGGCGAGGACTTATAGTCCTCTGGAGGTGAGGGCGTGCAGCCCTCTGGTGGTGAGGACGTGTAGTCCTCTCAAGGCGAGGATGTGTAGTCCTCTGACGGTGAGGGTAACTAGTACCCAAGGTGAGGGCGTGTAGCCCTCTCAAGGCGAGGACATGTAGTCCTTTGGAGGTAAGGGCGTGCAGCCCTCTGATGGTGAGGACGTGTAGTCCTCTCAAGGCGAGGACGTGTAGTCCTTTGACGGTGAGGGTAACTAGTACCCAAGGTGAGGGCGTGTAGCCCTCTCAAGGCGAGGACATGTAGTCCTCTAGAGGTGAGGGCGTGCAGCCCTCTGATGGTGAGGACGTGTAGTCCTCTCAAGGCGAGGACGTGTAGTCCTCTGACGGTGAGGGTAACTAGTACCCAAGGTGAGGGCGTGTAGCCCTCTCAAGGCGAGGACATGTAGTCCTCTGGAGGTGAGGGCGTGCAGCCCTCTGATGGTGAGGACGTGTAGTCCTCTCAAGGCGAGGACGTGTAGTCCTCTCAACGGTGAGGGTAACTAGTACCCAAGATGAGGGCGTGTAGCCCTCTCAAGGCGAGGACATGTATTCCTCTAGAGGTGAGGGCATGCAGCCCTCTGATGGTGAGGACGTGTAGCACTCTCAAGGCGAGGACATGTAGTCCTCTCAACGGTGAGGGTCTAGTACCTCTCAACGGTGAGGGTAACTAGTACCCAGGTGAGGGCGTGTAGCCTCTCAAGCGAGGACATGTAGTCCTCTGAAGTGAGGGCGTGCAGCCCTCTGATGGTGAGGACGTGTAGTCTCTCAACGGTGAGGGTAACTAGTACCAAGGTGAGGGCGTGTAGCCTCTCAAGGCGAGGACATGTAGTCCTCTAGAGGTGAGGGCGTGCAGCCCTCTGATGGTGAGGACGTGTAGTCCTCTCAAGGCGAGGACGTGTAGTCCTCTAACGGTGAGGGTAACTAGTACCCAAGGTGAGGGCGTGTAGCCCTCTCAAGGCGAGGACATGTAGTCCTCTGGAGGTGAGGGCGTGCAGCCCTCTGTTGGCGAGGACGTGTAGTCCTCTAAAAGTGATAGGTACAAGTACCCAAGGGTCCACCCTTATGAGAAAGCAAGAGATCGACTCATCGAGAGGGCCGGTCATCCCAAATCCACAAGATTTGGACATTAGATGTAGGAAATCTATGCAGTTAATATGATTTTTATGGATGCAGATGCATGCAACCTTTGTCGTGAAATTTGGTAAATGCGGACTTCATATGAAACAATGCAATGTAATGGAAAGTTGTACAATGTTCATGACATTCTTTCCCTATTTTGTGATTTTGATTTTGATTTGATTTTTTTTGGAAAACATAGATTGACTGTCCTTTTGAAAGAGGTGATAATTCATGCGACCTTATCCTATCTTTTTGCAAATCTCTCTGGGAACTCCCTCAAAGTGTATGTTCTTTTTTATTTAGTCACTTGACCATTTTGGAGTGACGGCAATGGAGCCATTTGATGTTTAATCAATCCATCGAAATCCTAGGGTTTGTCCCCCCTTTTTTGTTGAAAACATCGATGGGTGAGAACTTTTGATCGGCCCCTATGTTAACTTGAGGCTCATGCACGGTGCCCCTCATTGCCCCAGTGTAAGGCTTTGAGGTATCAATCGTTGCCTTTCGTCATGACCTTGTAGGAGGGAACCTATTGGGTGAGAACTTCTAATCTGCCCCTAGGTTCGCTTGAGGTTTTTGCATGGTGCCTTTCGTTGCCCCAGTGTAGGGCTTAGAGGTACCAAGTGTTATCTTTCGTCATGACCTTGTAGTGAGGAAGAATGAAAGAAGAAGTTGATTCTTGCAAAAAGAATTTTCCAAGGACGAGAAATAGTTGAAGGATCTTTCAGTTGATGGATTAAGTCAAATGACTCCTATGTAGAAGCAAGATGTTTTGATGTCTTGATGATGCTAAAGGATCAAATGCTTCTAAGTTTTATTCAAGACAAGAATCCAAGAAAGTCAAGATATATTATCAAGTTTGATCTCTTAGAATCTTTAGGAAGAAGTTTCCAAATTGAAACAAACAAAAGGTTTGACCAAAGAATTCTATCATTTCAAATTGAGATTTGCTCTCTGGTAATCGATTACCATTAGTTGAAAATGTTTTAATTCAAATTTTTAAAACCTGTAATCGATTACATAAGTCTTGTAATTGATTACCAGAGGGGATTTTCAGAAAATAATTTCCAAGAGACATATCTATTCAAATGTTTTATGAACGGCCATTCAAAATGTTTTATGAACGGCCATTCAAATGCCTTTTTATTTTTTATTTTGAAACTTATTTGTTTTGAACTTTGCTCGTTGTTTTACGGCACCCCCACCAACGTGCAAGACGAGTAATCTCTGATTGAACAGTCTTGGAAGTCAACACTCAGGAGCGCAGGTCGCTTGAGCAAACAGACCAATGGCTTGCACCCACATTCCGATGAAAGTTGAATAAGCAAACATGCGTTTGTGAGAGGATGAGGGACAAAGATATCAACTTTATCCATTTCATTTAACATTGTAGCTGTGGTTTACAATAATGGCATAAACTTGGAAACCCTGATGAGTCATTAGGGACACCTAACAACAGCTTTCAAAATTGCCCCATGTGTGGCATCTCTTGTCAATGTTAGGATTTACACGCAATTCTCCTCAAATTTCAGCCAGCCCGCATCAATTAGACCTTGCACCTTACGCTTCAGAGCCCTACCATGCTCAATGGAACGCCTCGGGGCTTCTCCGTGACAAGCACACGTTGCGTTCGAGTCGTATTCTCAGAGAAATGGAGGTTGATGAACCTTGGCTAGGGTTATGGCTACCATTGAATTATCAAGTAGATATGGGAGCAAGTCAGCATAGGACACTGGAATTGGGGTGAATTCTACAGGCTTTCTCGCTGCAAAACTCACTTCTTGGTTGGTGTTTTTGGTTTGTGCTAAAGGTGGTGTTCGTCATTGGAAGTGCGGTAGACAGACTTTGTGGTAGATTTAGGGATGGCCTTTGTGGATAACTGGGTGGTGGGTAAGGAGAAAGTTTGTTATTGGCTGAGTAAAGATATTGTTGGGTTGGTGGGAAATTTGGCCGTACAGGAATGGCAGTCACAGCATGGGTTTCTCCCTCATCCTCACCCTCTTTATTTGCCCCAATTTTCTCAGTCGTCCTAGTAGGATGATCAAATTTGCCTCTTTCCGGACCCACATTGATCCTTTCACTGGCGAAGACCAAATCTGCAAAGCTTTGAAGGTGTGTAACCCACCATTTTTTTCATAGTAGAACACCGGTCACGTGTCTACTATCATTGTGATAATCTCTTTCTCTGTTTTTGGGGGTGCTACTTGAGTTGCCAAGTCTCTCCATCTTTGGGCGTATTCTTTGAAAGATTCGTGCCCCCTTTTTGCACACTTTTTGTAGTTGCATCCTATCCGGAGCCATATCAGAATTGTACTGACACTGCTTAATGAAGGCAACCATTAGGTCCTTCCAAGAATGGACTCAAGAAGGTTCCTAAGTTAGTATACCAGGCGACAGTTGTCCTAGTAAGACTTTCTCAGGAAAAATGTATCAGCAGTTTCTCATCTTTTGCGTATGCCCCCATCTTCCGACAGTACATCTTTAGATGGTTCTTGGAGCGAGTAGTCCCCTTGTACTTGCCAAAGTCCGGCACCTTGAACTTGGGAATGACCATGTTTGGGTATTAGGAACAACTCTTCTAGGTTAGCAAAGGCATAATCTTCACCTCCTTCAATGGCCCTGAGCCTTTCCTCTAGATGATCCAACTTTCCCATTCCTGCCATAGTCATAAGGGTTTTTAACCGCTGTGGAATGCAAGAGGTGCAGTTGTGGGTGATACTGAGGGCCCTCCAAAGGGTTTTGTAGGGGTATACCACCAACTGCTTGCCCTTCAGTGGTATATCCGAGCCAAGGCTCGAAGTCGGCTAGATTGTGATGGGGAATTTCATGGGTCTCTTCCACAGTTTAAGAGACATGTGCATGATCAGATTGAGGTTGTTGGCTCTTAATGAGTATGGGAGTGGAGTTATTTGAGATTTTCATTGAGAGCGTACGCCACGTTGGGTGGTGTATAGTTGAGAGGCAAGCCATATGACGGGAAGGCGTGCTTGTTTTGAATTTGCACATCATGGGGGCCGCCCGTACTTCCTAAATCTTTGCCTACCATATTTGAGGTTGGATGATTCATTTGCTTGAGGCCGGATGGGGACATCGGGTTCACCTTAGCGACAGCGCTAATAGCGGCAACTATAACCGCATTGGCTTCCATTATCTTCTTCATGCTCATCATGGCCTTCATCATTGTGGCCATTTGCTCTTTTATGGCCTCCATTTTCGGCCTTCATCTTCTCTTGCACCTCCTCTGCTTCACCCATTACTCTAGCTCTAGCACAAGTTCGGTGAGGACGCCGTAAAGCATGTTTTTTTTTTTTTTGATAAGTTCATTTTATTTTATTTTATTTTTATTTTTCAAGGAAAGAATGCAATGAGCAATGCAACCAATGAAAAGCATGGATGCATGCGAATGATGTACAGTCGAAGTATTGCGAATTTTTACGCAGGATATGGGGTTGAATCAATTTAGATTTTCAACATGGTCCATGACATCTTTGTCAAGGTGAAACTGGAAGTAACAAGGACATCAACAATCCTAAATATGTTTGGCAGTAGACGAAGCAGTGATGTGACTCAATTCATCTTTTGCCCCAATTTTGCAGGACGGTTACTTCCATATTTCAACTTGACTTGATGAACCTTTTTGTAAAAGCATGAGTTTGGTTCAACCCCGTAATCCAAGGAATGTCAATTCTGATCGCCAATACTTCAACAACATCTCATACGGATGAATGACTCGGGCATACTTTAAGCTTATGCACGGAAAATGTAATTATGAAATTGAGATGCCCGAAGAAACACCATTTCCTAGTTAACCATGCATTAGGTACCATGTTCAATTATTTTGTTTTTAAGTGAAACGGGTTTATGATCCCAACATGGTTGGCTCGTGGTGCCTAACACATGAAACTAAGAATGTAGTGTGAAGTTTCACGCTTCCCCCTTTTTTGTTTTTGTTTTGTAGAGGAAAACGCAAGGATGAGCAAACATGAAAACAAATGGTATGCAATTTTGCAGATCAAAAAGTTTGTTGAACGCATATGCATGATGATGCCATGACTCATGCAAAATGTGAGGCTGGAATATGATAACGGACAAATGCAGGATATGTCCATTATGGTGTTATGAAGAGATGCTTATGCGATGCATGATATGAATGCATTTTACGGACACGAGAGCCCGGAAAATTATCTCTTCTTACTTGTGCATTTGGGGGCGCAGTGCCCCATGTGTACAATTAAGAAGGTGATATGGACCTTCCGGCTTCCCGTGACAAAGGACGAGACCAACATACAATGCATGCTAGAGATAAAATGCGGGAGTGACTTGATTCGCACTGATTTTTGGAGTAAAAACGTGGGATAAACTCATTTTATTCAAAAAGTTATGACTAGTCAAGATCTGAGCGACAATACAAACTTCCTAGCGGTTTCTAATCATATGGTCCACTAAGTCTATCATATGTTGACAATAGCTGAGAAGTCCGTGGATCTTCTTGGGGGCGGAGTAGGTGTCCGCCATTGCTTTGGCCTTGGCTAGCAATCGGGGAAGTTCTTGACTCCTGTTGAAAGTAAGAGCAAATCGGTCCGTCCACATTGTTGCCTCTTGGTGCCATGAATCAATTACCCTCTCCCTTGCTTCCCTTTCTGCTGATATCTTGGCGTACTCATCCTCTAGCCTTTGCTCGTGAGTCGCCGCTAGATTTAGCTTCTCTTTGCTCTTATCGATGATGGCCCACATATTCCCTTCAGTCTCGCTTAGCTGTTGGGACAAATTTCTTTTCGACCTAAGGCAAGCCTTTAGCTCGTCCTTCAAGATCATGCCTTTGACCCGTGATGATTCCTTTCACCTCTTTGGAGCTTGAGCTCACTATTGCTGCCCTATAAAGCCCCTCAAAACTTTGCTTTGGTCGTGTTCTTCCTTTCGGGCCTTCTTGGTTTCTCATTCCAAGGCTTCATCGGTGGCCATATTGACATCCCTTAGTTCATCATACTCTTTTCAGACTTTGATGGCTATGGACTTGAACTTCTCTTCGACTACCCAGGCTCTTTCAAGCTCTGCCTTTAGGGCTTGTACCTCATCACTTTCTTCCGAAGCTTTAACCTCATCATCTCTCACAGTCTTTAGATTTGGGAGCCAATCCAATCCTTGTGTTCGGACTCTCAGCCACTTATGATAGCCGCCGATGATCCCATTACTGCTTCCCCTAAGCTCTCTGTCCTTTCTTCACGCCGCATCCCATGCCTTGCGAACTCCTTGGAGTACCCTCGCGTTGTGGTCACTAAAACCCCGTGCGATGAAAGGCGTGATGCTTTCGTCTAATGGCGCTCCTCTCATGGGGTAGCCAAGCTGTCTTATGGCGAGAACGGGATTAATACAACCCCTTGTTCCCATCAAGGGAACATTTGGACATCCTTCGCATGAAGATAGAATCTTGATTCTTCCTTCCTTCTAGCGAGGGAACCAATTAACAGACGCCCCCCATGCTAGCCAAGAGTTGGTCCCAATTCGCCTTTCCTTTTTCGACGCACGAGCGGTAACCTTGTAGCGGATAGACGGGCCTACCTTCTTGGAGAAAAAGGTGTGAAACCAGCCCCGCATAGAGAGCTAGAGTACAGCAAACAACCCTTGCATTGCTTTCTTCACATCTTCGGTCGAAGGTGTCATATAGGTCGGCTAGCATAGCGACAACCGGACTTTCCTTGTGGTTATGATAGGCGAGAAAAACGTCGATCGCTGCCAGGTCCACCAACCCATCCACATTTGGAAACAGGACTCCCTCGAAAATCAACAGTGTGAGAATATCTATGAATGGGGTCCACTCGCCTTTATCTGCCAAGATTCTTGCTTTTACCTCCAAATATTTTCTCGATATTCCGACCACCCCATTTTCGACTTGCCTTTGGCGGTCTAATTCCTGCGCCGAGATTTGGACTTTTTTAGAAATTCTGGCCAATGAGGGGTAGAACCCTGAGAAGAGGTATGGTTTCCTTCCCCTTAGAGGACATCCTAGGATCTCTTCGAATTCTTCCACCATGGGTGATAGTTGGAAGTCCCCAAAAGTGAAGCACCTCAATGGATGATCATAATACTGGGCAAGGGAGGCAATGGACTCTGTGGAGACTTCTACCCTAGCTAGGTCCCAAATCATACCATAGGCTTTGCGGAAGGCTTGCCGTTGAAGTTGACCCATTAATTGCCCCAACTCTCGTAAACTAGTGACCTCTAAGCTCTTGATTTTGACTTGATAAAACCTCTTTTTAAGCGAAGGCTTTTGACTTGATCCCATGTTTTACTAAAGTGAAATAAAATCTAGTGCGAATCAAAACTCCGACATCTATCATGGGTGGAATGGATGAATGCATGAAGGAATGCATATGACACGGATGCAATTTATGAATACAGGAGCTCGGGAAATTGTCTCCTTCTTAGATACAACGTCTTGGGGTAGCAAAGTGCCCAACGTATGTATTTAAGAAGGTGACACGGACCCTCCGTTGGTTTGCCCAAGAGAGGGGATCAAAGACGAAACCCACGCATGATGCATATGCGAAAGGCACAACACGGGGATGTACATAGTACGACAATATTCACAAACAAATATAAGCAAAAGGATATATGATACTTATGCATGGCAATGTGAAAAATGGCACGCAGCGTGTTTGCTCCGTGCCCCTATTTAAGGGACCTATAAGGGAGAGAGCTAACTAGGCTTTTAGTGATAACCCCCAAGGTAGTCATATCTCTCTTGATGGTTTCTAGAGGTATCATCCCCTTCGAAGAACACACTGCAGCAGTAGGGACTACTAGCAACAATATGTTTTCAAAGAGAAAAACTCTAGATGAGGGTTCACTGTAATCAAGCAAGTCGGAGACCTAGCATGATCACGGATTCACCTCCACTCCTTATGTTCCCACGAACCCGGGTATAGGGCCCTTTTTCAACTCACCGTGTGTGCAAATAGTGTTAGTGTTTGTGTGCATCAAATGAATAAATATTTACCTCATGCATACAAAAAAAAATGCACTAAAAGCATCAAAGAGTTATATATACAAGAACATAATAAGGGGAAGCCAACAAAGGAGTAAGTCATGGCAAAATTTGCACAAGATTAAATGGCCTAACTCTCTAAAAATAGTCCCCAGTGGAGTCGCCAACTGTCGCAACCTACCCTTCGGCGGGAGGGTGACGCGTGACTCGCGGGATGCGTTTTCCACGAAAGGAATACGCGCGGAGTCGCCACCAACGTTTATTTGAGGAAAACGTCGGAAAAACCGGAAAAGACGCGATCTACGAACTTTTAAGTGAAAGGTTCGGGAGTTGTATTTACGCACGGGGAAGGTATTAGCACCCCACACGTCCGCCCCAAGGGACGGCAGCCTTTAATCGAATGTGCAAACATGACTTTGATTTTTTTATGTTCCCTTTTTTATGTCTCTATATCCTTTATACTTTATACCCTTTTTATATTTTCTCTTTTTGTGGTCGACAAGGGTGTTTCCCTTTGCTCCTACGTATTCCTCAATTTGGGATGAGAAAATCAAACCTACGTAGTTCTTTCGGAACAAAGTGTTTGGTTTAAGTTTGTTTTTTGTCTTTTTTGCAAAATATGTTTTTTATTTGAACAAAAGGTCATTTAAGGTGTTGGACCATTAAACGGTCTTTTGATTTTGAAAGGAGAGAAACGTTAAGGCGTTGGACCATTAACAATCCCTTGTTTTT
Source organism: Glycine max (assembly GCF_000004515.6). NCBI lineage: Eukaryota > Viridiplantae > Streptophyta > Magnoliopsida > Fabales > Fabaceae > Glycine > Glycine max. The sequence goes on along the minus strand of NC_038255.2, from coordinate 19,920,136 downwards.
GAAAGGAGAGAAACGTTAAGGCATTGGACCATTAACGATCTCTTGGGGTGGTCGACAAAAGCGGGGCTTTTGCTCCTACGTATCCTCAATTGCGATGAGGAAATCAGACCTACGTAGTTCTTGCAAAAGCGGTAAAGTTACATGTTGATTTTATGCTTTTGAACGGTCCATGTTAACCGATAAAAGCAAAGAGGACCGTTTAAGGCGTTGGACCTTAAAACGGTTTTTAGTGATTTTCGGACAAAACTTGATTTGTGAGTCTATTTTAGTCTTAGTTTCACTTTGGTTATTAATCAATTCATTCAAGGAAACTTCCAAAGAAAAACGTCCGATTGATTTTTTTAATTTATTTTATTCAAAGATATTTTGATTATTTTATTATTATTTTTCAAGATATTTTGATTATTTTGTTATTATTTTACTTTTTTCGGTTTAACCGAGGTTATAGCGTGAACGATCGGTTAGATTTCATTTTAAAAGTGATTAAATGAGATTACAACACAAATGATCGGTTGAAATTCATTTTATCATTATTTAGATGAGAAAACGGCTTAAATAAACGGTAAAAGCGTGTTAAAGACGGAAGAAAAGAAATCGAAAATAAAGATGAAAGCTTAAAAAAACAAGAAATGAATTGAAAGTCTCGGATTCGAAAACTTACCCGTTGAAGATCGAAGAACGATGAAGAACGAATGAAGAACGTCGAAGAACGGTTGAAATCTTTGCGAAATTCCTCACGGAAAACGTTACGGAAACGTTTCGGAAGCGCCTCGGCTTAGGTTTTCTTCACGGAAACAATTTTTCCAAGCAAATTCGAAAGAGAGAGAAGTGCCTAAGGGGCTGAACCCCTTCCTTCTTGCCTTCCTCCCCTATTTATAGCAAAATAGGGGAGGTGGTTGCCGCCCAGCTCGCCCAGGCGAGCTCAGCTCGCCCAGGCGAGCTGGGTTGCTTCCTCCAGAAGCAACCGCCTTCTGGAGGAATATTCCGGAGGGCCCAAGTGGGCCTGGGTGCTATTTGCACCCCCATTTTTACTAAGTACACCCCCCTCTGCTGTTTTTTGGTGATTCTTTTTTCGTAAAGTTACGGAAACTTACGAATTTCGTAACGATACTTGTTTTCTTTCCGTAATGTTACGGAACCTTGCGGATTACATAATCATCCCCTTTTTGACTTACGGAATGTTACGGAACCTCACTTAATTATGCAACGATGCTTCCATTTGATTTCCGGTGTGTCACGGAAACTTACAAATTGTGCATCAATATTTTTTTGGTTTTTCGGCATGTCCTGGAATTTCACAAACTGCCTAATGATGGGTGTCAAGCACCTCACAAGGACCAAAGAAAGGTCGCATGTCATCAAGCAAAGGTCCCCGAACGAAATTAGGGTATGACAGTTCCAAAACACAAGATTGTTAGTCTTGTTGTTCATACTTCACTTAGGGCATCAGCTAAGGAAGATTGGTACCTAGATAGCGGCTGTTCCAGACACATGACAGGAGTTAAAGAATTCCTGGTGAACATTGAACCCTGCTCCACTAGCTATGTGACATTTGGAGATGGCTCTAAAGGAAAGATCACTGGAATGGGAAAGCTAGTCCATGATGGACTTCCTAGTCTGAACAAAGTACTGCTGGTGAAGGGACTGACTGCGAACTTGATCAGCATCAGTCAGTTGTGTGATGAAGGATTCAATGTAAACTTCACAAAGTCAGAATGCTTGGTGACAAATGAGAAGAGTGAAGTTCTAATGAAGGGCAGCAGATCAAAGGACAACTGTTACCTATGGACACCTCAAGAAACCAGTTACTCCTCCACATGTCTATCCTCCAAAGAAGATGAAGTCAAAATATGGCATCAAAGATTTGGACATCTGCACTTAAGAGGCATGAAGAAAATCATTGACAAAGGTGCTGTTAGAGGCATTCCCAATCTGAAAATAGAAGAAGGCAGAATCTGTGGTGAATGTTAGATTGGAAAGCAAGTCAAGATGTCCCACCAGAAGCTTCAACATCAGACCACTTCCAGGGTGCTGGAACTACTTCACATGGACTTGATGGGGCCTATGCAAGTTGAAAGCCTTGGAGGAAAGAGGTATGCCTATGTTGTTGTGGATGATTTTTCCAGATTTACCTGGGTCAACTTTATCAGAGAGAAAACAGACACCTTTGAAGTATTCAAAGAGTTGAGTCTAAGACTTCAAAGAGAAAAAGACTGTGTCATCAAGAGAATTAGGAGTGACCATGGCAGAGAGTTTGAAAACAGCAAGTTTACTGAATTCTGCACATCTGAAGGCATCACTCATGAGTTCTCTGCAGCCATCACACCTCAACAAAATGGCATAGTTGAAAGGAAAAACAGAACTTTGCAAGAAGCTGCTAGGGTCATGCTTCATGCCAAAGAACTTCCCTATAATCTCTGGGCTGAAGCCATGAACACAGCATGCTATATCCACAACAGAGTCACACTTAGAAGGGGGACTCCAACCACACTGTATGAAATCTGGAAAGGGAGGAAGCCAACTGTCAAGCATTTCCACATCTTTGGAAGCCCATGTTACATTTTGGCAGATAGAGAGCAAAGGAGAAAGATGGATCCCAAGAGTGATGCAGGAATATTCTTGGGATACTCCACAAACAGCAGAGCATATAGAGTATTAAATTCCAGAACCAGAACTGTGATGGAATCCATCAATGTGGTTGTTGATGATCTAACTCCAGCAAGAAAGAAGGATGTCGAAGAAGATGTCAGAACATCGGGAGACAATGTAGCAGATACAGCTAAAAGTGCAGAAAATGCAGAAAAAGCAGAAAACTCTGATTCTGCTACAGATGAACCAAACATCAATCAACCTGACAAGAGTCCTTCCATTAGAATCCAGAAGATGCACCCCAAGGAGCTGATTATAGGAGATCCAAACAGAGGAGTCACTACAAGATCAAGGGAGATTGAGATTGTCTCCAATTCATGCTTTGTCTCCAAAACTGAGCCAAAGAATGTGAAAGAGGCACTGACTGATGAGTTCTGGATCAATGCTATGCAAGAAGAATTGGAGCAATTCAAAAGGAATGAAGTTTGGGAGCTAGTTCCTAGACCCGAGGGAACTAATGTGATTGGCACCAAGTGGATCTTCAAGAACAAAACCAATGAAGAAGGTGTTATAACCAGAAACAAGGCCAGACTTGTTGCTCAAGGCTGCACTCAGATTGAAGGTGTAGACTTTGATGAAACTTTCGCCCCTGTTGCTAGACTTGAGTCCATCAGATTGTTACTTGGTGTAACTTGCATCCTCAAATTCAAGCGGTACCAGATGGATGTGAAGAGCGCGTTTCTGAACGGATACCTGAATGAAGAAGCCTATGTGGAGCAGCCAAAGGGATTTGTAGATCCAACTCATCCAGATCATGTATACAGGCTCAAGAAGGCTCTCTATGGATTGAAGCAAGCTCCAAGAGCTTGGTATGAAAGGCTAACAGAGTTCCTTACTCAGCAAGGGTATAGGAAGGGAGGAATTGACAAGACTCTCTTTGTCAAACAAGATGCTAGAAACTTGATGATAGCACAGATATATGTTGATGACATTGTGTTTGGAGGGATGTCGAATGAGATGCTTCGACATTTTGTTCAACAGATGCAATCTGAATTTGAAATGAGTCTTGTTGGAGAGCTGACTTATTTTCTGGGACTCCAAGTGAAGCAGATGGAAGACTTCATGTTCCTCTCACAAAGCAAGTATGCAAAGAACATTGTCAAGAAGTTTGGGATGGAAAATTCCAGCCATAAAAGAACACCTGCACCTACTCACTTGAAGCTGTCAAAGGATGAAGCTGGCACCAGTGTTGATCAAAGTCTGTACAGAAGCATGATTGGAAGCTTACTATATTTAACAGCAAGCAGACCTGACATCACCTTTGCAGTAGGTGTTTGTGCAAGATATCAAGCCGATCCCAAGATAAGTCACTTGAATCAAGTAAAGAGAATCCTGAAATATGTAAATGGCACCAGTGACTATGGGATTATGTACTGTCATTGTTCAGATTCAATGCTGGTTGGATATTGTGATGCTGATTGGGCTGGAAGTGCAGATGACAGAAAAAGCACTTCTGGTGGATGTTTCTATTTGGGAAACAATCTTATTTCATGGTTCAGCAAGAAGCAGAACTGTGTGTTCCTATCTACTGCAGAAGCAGAGTATATTGCAGCAGGAAGCAGCTGTTCACAACTAGTTTGGATGAAGCAGATGCTGAAGGAGTACAATGTCGAACAAGATGTCATGACATTGTACTGTGACAACATGAGTGCTATTAATATTTCTAAAAATCCTGTTCAACACAGCAGAACCAAGCACATTGACATTAGACATCATTATATTAGAGATCTTGTTGATGATAAAGTTATCAAACTGGAGCATGTTGCCACTGAGGAACAAGTAGCAGATATTTTCACAAAGGCATTGGATGCAAATCAGTTTGAAAAAGGTGATCAGACCTACATAGTTCTTTTTTATCAAGTGATTCTTTTTACTTAAAAGGTGATCATTTTAAGGCGTTGGACCTTGAAAATGATCCATTTTACTTAGTAAGAAATTGAAATGACAAACTTCAAAAACCTATTTTTATGGACGAGCTTGACTAGGCGAGTTGATTTTAGCCTTAGTTTCACTTTAGTTATTAGTCAATTCAATTAAGAGTGAGAAATCCCAAAGAGAAAATGTCCGATTGATTTTCCGCTTTATTTTACTAAAAGACGTTTTTTTTATTATTATATTATTATTTTACCTCTTTTTTGATTTCCAACGTGGTTACGGCACGACCGAACGGTCGGAATTCCTTTTAACCGAAGTTAACGGATAATACAATTCAAACGATCGGTGGAAATTTATTTTATTTTTAGTTTAAGCGAGAAATGACTTAAATAAAATGGCTTAAGCACGTCAAAAGGGAGTATAAAAAGTAAATGAAATGAGAATAAAAATACACGAAACACAATGTGGACCACCACGGATACATAGAATGAATCGAAAAGCTTGGTTCGAGGTACTTACCCGTTGAAGATCGAAGAACGATGAAGAACGAGTGAAGAACGTCGAAGAACGGTCGAAACCTTTGCGAAATTCCTCACGGGAAACGTTACGGAAACGTTTCGGAAGCGCCTCGGCTTAGATTTTCTTCACGGAAACAATTTTTCCAAGCAAATTCGAAAGAGAGAGAAGTGCCTAAGGGGCTCAACCCTTTTCCTTCTCACTTCCTCCCCTATTTATAGCAAAATAGGGGAGATGCTTGCCGTCCAGCTCGCCCAGGCGAGCAGGGTTGCTTCCTCCAGAAGCAACAGCCTTCTGGAGGAATCTTCTGGAGGGCCCAAGTGGGCCTGGTTGCTATTTGCACCCCCATTTTTACTAAGTACACCCCCTCTGCTTTTTTTTTGGTGATTCTTTTTTCGTAAAGTTACGGAAACTTACGAATTTCGTAACGATACTTGTTTTCTTTCCGTAATGTTACGGAACCTTGCGGATTACATAATCATCCCCTTTTTGACTTACAAAATGTTACGGAACCTCACTAATTATGCAACGATGCTTCCATTTGATTTCCGGGGTGTCACGGAACCTTACGGATTGTGCATCAATATTTTCTTTTGTTTTCCGGGATGTCCCGGAATTTCACAAATTGCCTAATGATGGGTGCCAAGCACCTTACAAGGACCAAACAAAGGTCGCATGTCATCAAGCAAAGGTCCCCGGACGAAATTAGGGTATGACAGTTGCCCCTCTTTACTTGTCTTTTATTGGAGATAAAAGGAAAGTAAAGATAAGACACTAATTTCGTTCCTCTCGATTGACGAGAGTCGCGGGTGACCATAAAATCTCCGCATGCAAATAACTTGTTGTCCCCGGGGGAACAAAAGGTGCAGAAGACGATGTCAGTCTCTGCATGCTATCAAGCGTTCTGTCTTACAGATAGCAAAAGAATGTTTATACGGATAACCACTCGGGTATTTCCGCCTGTCAGCGTGACTCAAAAGTCAGTATGACAAATCTTGTGAGTGCGGAAGATGATGTAAATCTCCACGTGTCAATGGGCCTGTCGGCCGCGATTGACGAAGGGTGCAGAATGACCATAATTTGTCTCTGCGTGCCATCGGACACAATTGTGTCTGAATGGCAAAGGGGTGCGGAATGACCAAATTTTGTCTCCGCATGTCATCGGGCCCGCCGCCTCTGGATGACAAAGTGTGCAGAATGACTATAATTTGTCTCTGCGTGCCATCGGACACGACTGTGTCTGAATGGCAAAGGGGTGCGGAATGACCAAATTTTGTCTCCGCATGTCATCGGGCCCGCCGCCTCTGGATGACAAAAGGGTTGCAGAATGACCATAATTTGTCTCTGCGTGCCATCGGACACGACTGTGTCTGAATGGCAAAGGGGTGCGGAATGACCAAATTTTGTCTCTGCATGTCATCGGGCCCGCCGCCTCTGGATGACAAAAGGGTTGCAGAATGACCATAATTTGTCTCTACGTGCCATCGGACACGACTGTGTCTGAATGGCAAAGGGGTGCGGAATGACCAAATTTTGTCTCCGCATGTCATCGGGCCCACCGCCTCTGGATGAAAAAAGGGTTGCAGAATGACCATAATTTGTCTCTGCGTGCCATCAGACACGACTGTGTCTGAATGGCAAAGGGGTGCGGAATGACCAAATTTTGTCTCCGCATGTCATCGGGCCTGCCGCCTCTGGATGACAAAAGGTGCGGAATGACCAAATTTTGTCTCCGCATGTCACATGACCTCAGGGTCAGTATGACAGATCTTGTGGGGCGGCCGACAAAAGCAAGGCTCTTGCTCCTACGTATCCTCCAATGAGGAACTCAGACCTACGTAGTTCTAGATAACTTGTGAGACTTGAAAAAGTCTCCACCGGAAGATGCTGACATCTCCGGAAAGGGCGCAGATGACCACATTGGCCTTTGCTCATCAATCACACTTGGGGTCACTGAATGACGAGGTGCGGATAACCGTAAGGTGTCTCCGCGGGCTACCAGCTCTTGGGTCATGGTAACAAAAAGCGGTGCGGTCGACAAAAGCGAGGCTTTTGCTCCTACGTATCCTCCAATGAGGAACTCAGACCTACGTAGTTCTGGATAACTTGTGAGACTTGAAAAAGTCTCGGTGTTTTCTCCACTAAAATGCAAACATGCTTTAGCAAAGAGACAAATATTCCAACTGATTAGAGCAGCATATGCTTTTTTTGAGTGAAAAACAATGCGTCTACCGGGGAAGGAGAGTATGCTGATGAAATCCCTCATAACCATAAATGAGATTTTGGATGTTAGCATTTCGTTTCTAAATGACCATTTAGAGGAAACACTGGGTTCGATAAAAATAGAAGAAATCCACTCAAAGTGTATCAATCTCGCACAGGTAAGTGTTTCATCCTAATTCCGAACCATAGATATGTCATGACTTGACTTTGCAAATTATTTCCTATCAAATCAAAAATTACATGCGTGATCATGGATCAATAGGGCTTCCCTTGGGAATGGGTTCTTTTGGTGGGTTTTTCGGCTTTTGTGTGTTTTTGGCCTTTTCCTTTTCTGTTTTGGTTTTGCGCGAGGCGAACAAGTCACCGACGCACAGGATTTTGGTTGGTAATCAAAGGGAGAAGACCACTTTTAGGTCATGGTTTCCTTTTCTTTCTTTTATTCATTTGGTGAAAATTTTGTATTGTTCAGATATTGTCTGGTCCAAAGACCTCTCTGCACATTTCTTCTGGTTTCTTTGACCAGGAGCTTTCTTCTTTTTTACTTTCTCCCATTCTTTGGTTGGGAATTTTCTTTCTTTTCTTTTTTCTTTCTCCCACTCTTTGATTGGGAATTTCCTTGCTTCCTTTTTTCCTTTGATTGGAAATTTTCCTTCTCTTTTTCTTTGATTGGAAATTTTCCTTCTCTTCTTTTTTGCTTCTAAGGGTAAGGATTGACATTCTCACCCTGGGTCAAGGTTTATGGTGAGTCAGGATTTTGGCTCAAGACTTGTAGAATGGCTAGGCATGATACATGTCAGGGTTTGGTTTGGTTCAAGGATAAAAAGGGATGCCCACATTATTTCCATGACACAAATGCAAAAATGATGATTTGGAAATTTTATGCAAAACTGGTCATGCATGCACCTATGCGGACGCTCAAGTGTCAAATTTTTATGGTCATGTGATGCTAGGGCTCAGGATTCATTTCCTCTATTTTAGTCAACCCAATGTTTCCAAAATATGTTCTTTTATCAATTTGTGCATTCATCCGAGTCCATTTCGGGCGTCCGGGGAAATTTCACAGCGTTTACCCTTCGGGTGTACACACACATTTCTTCCAAAAATAGCTATGATCAGCGAATTTTTTCAAAGAAAAGTTGGAAGTCATCTCTTTTTCAAAAGCATGCCGGTTTTTCAGCTAGACAACTTATTTTCCTTTTCCCCATCTTTTTTCTTACTTGCTTTCTTTTTCCTTATTTGCTCTCTTTTTCTTATTTGCTCTCTTTTTCCTTTTTTTTATTTTTTATTTTTATTTTTATCATGATTTTTTTTTGTTTTATTATATATTTTTTTTGGACGATGTTCCTAAACGAAGAACTCTACCCGGTTCCAGAATTTCAAACATCATTGATAGTAATGATATATAAACACTAACGCAACAATTCAAACAAAAATGTATGCGCTGTACAAATGACAATCGAAACAACAAACACAAACATTAGTGTCGCAACCTACCCTTCGGCGGGAGGGCGACGCGTGACTCGCGGGATGCGTGTTCCACGAAAGGAATACGCGCGGAGTCGCCACCAACGTTTATTTGAGGAAAACGTCGGAAAAACCGGAAAAGACGCGATCTACGAACTTTTTAAGTGAAAGGTTCGGGAGTTGTATTTACGCACGGGGAAGGTATTAGCACCCCACACGCCCGTCCCAAGGGACGGCAGCCTTTAATCGAATGTGCAAACATGACTTTGATTTTTATGTTCCCTTTTATGTTCTTATATCCTTTATACCCTTTTTATATTTTTTCCTTTTTTGTGGTCGACAAGGGTGTTTCCCTTTGCTCCTACGTATTCCTCAATTTGGGATGAGAAAATCAGACCTACGTAGTTCTTTTGGAACAAAGTGTTTGGTTAAGTTTGTTTTTGTCTTTTTTGCAAAATATGTTTTTATTTGAACAAAAGGTCATTTAAGGTGTTGGACCATTAAACGGTCTTTTGATTTTGAAAGATGAGAAATGTTAAGGTGTTGGACCATTAACGATCTCTTGTTTTTGAAAGGAGAGAAACGTTAAGGCATTGGGCCATTAACGATCTCTTGTTTTTGAAAAGAGAGAAACGTTAAGGCATTGGACCATTAACGATCTCTTGTGGTGGTCGACAAAAGCGGGGCTTTTGCTCCTACGTATCCTCAATGAGGAACTCAGACCTACGTAGTTCTTTCTTTTTGTCAAGTGATTCTTTTTTACTTAAGTGGTGATCATTTAAGGCGTTGGACCTTAAAAAATGATCCATTTTACTTAGTGAGAAATTGAAATGACAAACTTCAAAAGCCTATTTTTGTGGACGAGCTTGACTAGGCGAGTTGATTTTAGCCTTAGTTTCACTTTAGTTATTAATCAATTCGATTAAGAATGAGAAATCCCAAAGAGAAAACGTCCGATTGATTTTCCGCTTTATTTTACTAAAAGATGTTTTTTGATTATTATATTATTTTTTACCTCTTTTTGATTTCCAACGTGGTTACGGCACGACCGAACGGTCGGAATTGATTTTAACCGAAGTTAATGGATAATACAATTCAAACGTTCGGTGGAAATTTATTTTATTTTTAAGTTAAGCGAGAAATGACTTAAGTAAAATGGCTTAAGCACGTCAACAGGGGGTACAAAAAGTAAACAAAACGAGAATAAAAATGCACGAAACACAATGTGGACCACTACGGGCACATAGAATGAATCGAAAAGCTTGGTTCGAGGTACTTACCCGTTGAAGATCGAAGAACGATGAAGAACGAATGAAGAACGTCGAAGAACGGTTGAAACCTTTGCGAGATTCCTCACGGAAAACGTTACGGAAACGTTTCGGAAGCGCCTCGGCTTAGATTTTCTTCACGGAAACGATTTTTCCAAGCAAATTCGAAAGAGAGAGAAGTGCCTAAGGGGCTGGACCCTTTTCTTCTTGCATTCCTCCCCTATTTATAGCAAAATAGGGGAGGTGGTTGCCGCCCAGCTCGCCCAGGCGAGCTCAGCTCGCCCAGGCGAGCAGGGTTGCTTCCTCCAGAAGCAACCGCCTTCTGGAGGAATCTTCTGGAGGGCCCAAATGGGCCTGGGTGCTATTTGCACCCCCCTTTTTACTAAGTACACCCCCCTCTGCTGTTTTTTGGTGATTCTTTTTTCGTAAAGTTACGGAAACTTACGAATTTCGTAACGATACTTGTTTTCTTTCCGTAATGTTACGGAACCTTGCGGATTACATAATCATCCCCTTTTTGACTTACGGAATGTTACGGAACCTCACTTAATTATGCAACGATGCTTCCATTTGATTTCCGATGTGTCACGGAAACTTACGGATTGTGCATCAACATTTTTTTGGTTTTTCGGCATGTCCTGGAATTTCATAAATTGCCTAATGATGGGTGCCAAGCACCTCATAAGGACCAAAGAATGGTCGCACGTCATCAAGCAAAGGTCCCCGGACGAAATTAGGGTATGACAGTTGCCCCTCTTTACTTGTCTTTTATTGGAGATAAAAGAAAAGTAAAGATAAGACACTAATTTCGTCCCTCTCGATTTGACGAGAGTCGCGGGTGACCATAAAATCTCCACATGCAAATGACTTGTTGTTCCCAGAATTTCACAAATTGCCTAATGATGGGTGCCAAGCACCTCACAAGGACCAAAGAATGGTCGCATGTCATCAAGCAAAGGTCCCCGAAAATCAGTGTATGACACTAATTTCGCTCCTCTCGGTTGACGAGAGTCGCGGGTGACCGTGACTTGTCGTTCCTAGGATTTCACAAATTGCCTAATGATGGGTGCCAAGCACCTCACAAGGACCAAAGAATGGTCACATGTCATCAAGCAAAGGTCCCCGAAAATCAGTGTATGACACTAATTTCGCTCCTCTCGGTTGACGAGAGTCGCGGGCGACCATGAAATTTCCGCATGTAAATGACTTTGTTGTTCCCGGAGGAACAAAAGGTGCAGAAGACTGTGTCAGCCCCTGCATGCTATCAAGCGTTCTGTCTTACAGATAGCAAAAGAATGGGTGCGAATAACCATAAGGTATCTCCGCGTATCATGGGTGCAGAATGACCAAACTTGGTCTCTGCTTGTCATCGGGCCCGCCGCCTCTGGATGACAAAGGGGTGCGGATAACCGTAAGGTATCTCCGCGTATCATGGGTGCAGAATGACCAAACTTGGTCTCTGCTTGTCATCAGGCCCGCCGCCTCTGGATGACAAAAGGGTGCGAATAACCGTAAGGTATCTCCGCGTATCATGGGTGCAGAATGACCAAACTTGGTCTCTGCTTGTCATCGGGCCCGCCGCCTCTGGATGACAAAGGGGTGCGGATAACCGTAAGGTATCTCCGCGTATCATGGGTGCAGAATGACCAAACTTGGTCTCTGCTTGTCATCGGGCCCGCCGCCTCTGGATGACCAAAGGGTGCGAATAAATCATAAGGTATCTCCGCGTATCATGGGTGCAGAATGACCAAACTTGGTCTCTGCTTGTCATCGGGCCCGCCGCCTCTAGATGACAAAAGGGTGCGAATAACCATAAGGTATCTCCGCGTATCATGGGTGCAGAATGACCAAACTTGGTCTCTGCTTGTCATCGGGCCCGCCGCCTCTGGATGACAAAAGGGTGCGAATAACCATAAGGTGTCTCCGCGTATCATGGGTGCAGAATGACCAAACTTGGTCTCTGCTTGTCATCGGGCCCGCCGCCTCTGGATGACAAAAGGGTGCGAATAACCATAAGGTATCTCCGCGTATCATGGGTGCAGAATGACCAAACTTGGTCTCTGCTTGTCATCGGGCCCGCCGCCTCTGGATGACAAAAGGGTGCGGATAACCGTAAGGTATCTCCGCGTATCATGGGTGCAGAATGACCAAACTTGGTCTCTGCTTGTGAATGACGAGGTGCGGATTACCGTAAGGTGTCTCCGCGGGCTACCAGCTCTTGAGTCATGGCGACAAAAGGCGGTGTGGTCGACAAAAGCGAGGCTCTTGCTCCTACGTATCCTCCAATGAGGAACTCAGACCTACGTAGTTCTGGATAACTTGTGAGACTGGAAAAAGTCTCGGTGTTTTCTCCACTAAAATGCAAACATGCTTTAGCAAAGAGACAAATATTCCAACTGATTTAGAGCAGCATATGCTTTTTTGAGTGAAAAACAATGCGTCTACCGGGGAAGGAGAGTCTGCCGATGAAATCTCCCATAACCATAAATGAGATTTTGGATGTTAGCATTTCGTTTCTAAATGACCATTTAGAGGAAACACTGGGTTCGACAAAAATAGAAGAAATCCACTCAAAGTGTATTAATCTCGCACAGGTAAGTGTTTCATCCTAATTCCGAACCATAGATATGTCATGACTTGACTTTGCAAATTATTTCCTATCAAATCAAAAATTACATGCGTGATCATGGATCAAATAGGACTTCCCTTGGGAACGGGTTCTTTTGGTGGTTTCTTCTTTCGGCTTTTTGTGTGTTTTTGGCTTTTGATTTTTCTGGCTTTTTCTTTTTCTGTTTTTTTTTGTTTAGTGCGGGGCGAGAAAAAAAGGTCGCTAGCGCACGGGATTTTGGTTGGTAATTAAAGGGAGAAGACCATTTTAGGTCGTGGATTCCTTTCCTTCTTTTTGTTCATTTGGTGACAATTCTGTATTGTTCAGATATTGTCCGGTCCAAAGACCTCTCTGCACATTTCTTCTGGTTTCTTTGACCAGGAGATTTCTTCTTTTTTACTTTCTCCCATTCTTTGGTTGGGAATTTTCTTTCTTTTCTTTTTTCTTTCTCCCACTCTTTGATTGGGAATTTCCTTGCTTCCTTTTTTCCTTTGATTGGAAATTTTCCTTCTCTTTTTCTTTGATTGGAAATTTTCCTTCTCTTCTTTTTTGCTTCCGAGGGTAAGGATTGACATTCTCACCCTGGGTCAAGGTTTATGGTGAGTCAGGATTTTGGCTCAAGACTTGTAGAATGGCTAGGCATGATACATGTCAGGGTTTGGTTTGGTTCAAGGATAAAAAGGGATGCCCCACATTATTTCCATGACACAAATGCAAAAATGATGATTTGGAAACTTTATGCAAAACTGGTCATGCATGCACCTATGCGGACACTCAAGTGTCAAATTTTTATGGTCATGTGATGCTAGGGCTCAGGATTCATTTCCTCTATTTTAATCAACCCAATGTTTCCAAAATATGTTCTTTTATCAATTTGTGCATTCATCCGAGTCCATTTCGGGCGTCCGGGGAAATTTCACAGCATTCACCCTTCAGGTGTAAACACATTCTCCAAAAATTGGTTATGATCAATGAATTTTTTCAAAGAAAAGTTGGAAATCGTCTCTTTTCAAAAGCATGTTGGTTTTTCAGCTAGACAACTTATTTTCTTTTTTTCTCCTTCTTCTTTTTTTTTTTTTTATCATTATCATTTGTTTATTTCTTTTTCTTGTTTGTTTTCTTTTTCCCCCCTTTTTTTTTTCATGAGGTATTTTGCTACCTAAACATGTGTATATTTTTGCGAGGTATTTTTGCTATATACATGCATATCCAAGGTATCTTGCTACCTAAACATACATATATATATTTTGTGAGGTATCTTTTTTGCTACATACATGCATATCTAAGGTATCTTGCTACCTAAAACATACATATATATATTTTGTTGAA
>NC_038255.2:19901998-19903672 GCF_000004515.6 Glycine max | reverse complement strand
CAAGGTGATAGGTACAAGTACCCAAGGTGAGGGCGTGTAGCCCTCTCAAGGCGAGGACGTGTAGTCCTCTGAAGGTGAGGGCGTGCAGCCCTCTGATGGCGAGGACGTGTAGTCCTCTCACTGGTGAGGGTAACTAATATCCAAGGTGAGGGCGTGTAGCCCTCTCAAGGCGAGGACAGGTAGTCCTCTGGAGGTGAGGGCGTGCAGCCCTCTGATGGCAAGGACATGAAGTCCTCTGATGGCGAGGACATGTAGTCCTCTGATGGCGAGGACATGTAGTCCTCTCAAGGCGAGGACGTGTAGTCCTCTAAAGGTGATAGGTACAAGTACCCAAGGGTCCACCCTTATGAGAAAGCAAGAGATCAACTCATCGAGAGGGCCGGTCATCCCAAATCCACAAGATTTGGACATTAGATGTAGGAAATCTATGCAGTTAACATGATTTTGAGGGATGCAAATGCATGCAACCTTTGTTGTGAAATTTGGGTAAATGCGGACTTTATATGAAACAATGCAATGTAATGGAAAGTTGTACAATGTTCATGGCATTCTTTCCCTATTTTGTGATTTTGATTTTGATTTGATTTTTTTTTTATTTTTTTTATTTTTTTTTATTTTTTTGGAAAACACAGATTGACTGCCCTTTTGAAAAAGGTGATAATTCATGCAACCTCATCCTATCTTTTTGCAAATCTCTCCGGGAACTCCCTCAGAGTGTATGTTCTTTTTGATTTAGTCACTTGACCGTTTTGGAGTGACGGGAATGGAGTCGTTTGATGTTTGATCAATCCATTGAAAACCTAGGGTTTGTCCCCCCTTTTCTTTTTCTTGTTTAAAAACATCGACAGGTGAGAACTTTTGATAACCTATTGGGTGAGAACTTCTAATCTGCCCCTAGGTTCACTTGAGGCTCATGCACGGTGCCCCTCATTGCCCCAGTGTACGGCTTAGAGGTACCAAGTGTTGTCTTGTTTTCACGACCTCGTAGTGAGGAAGAATGAAAGAAGCAGTTGATTCTTGCAAAAAGAATTTTCCAAGGACGAGAAATAGTTGAAGGATTTTTCAGCTGATGGATTTAAGCAAGATGTTTTGATGTCTTGATGATGCTAAAGGATCAAGTACTTCTAAGCTTTATTCAAGACAAGAATCCAAGAAAGTCAAGATATATGATCAAGTTTGATCTCTTAGAATCTTTAGGAAGAAGTTTCCAAATTGAAACAAACAAAAGGTTTGACCAAAGAATTCTATCATTTCAAATTGAGATTTGCTCTCTGGTAATTGATTACCAGTAGTTGAAAATGTTTTAATACAAATTTTTAAAACCTGTAATCGATTACATAAGTCTTGTAATTTGATTACCAGAGGGGATTTTCAGAAAATAATTTCCAAGAGACATATCTATTCAAATGTTTTATGAACGGCCACTCAAATGTTTTAAAGAGAGTTTTCATTGCCCAAACAGTTTTATCCTCTCGAAAGATCAAGAGTTTTTCTGAACTGAAATGTCTTATCCTCTCAAAAAGATTCCTTGGTCAACCACTTGCTTATTCAATAAGGAATTTTTGATTGATCTTCATTTTACAATCTACCTCTTTTACGAGAGACCTCTTCTTCTCTTCTTCTTATTTCTGAAAAGGGATTAAGAGACCGTGGGTCTCTTGTTGTAGAGGATCC